>NW_024096660.1:455000-485000 GCF_016545835.1 Crotalus tigris
TATTTTTCTTCAGTGATATTTCAGGAGATCAATCATCTCACCAAGTACACTGACAATTTGTCACATTCTAATTCACCTTCACAAGCCGTAGTGGAATTTTGGGCTCAAATAACGTCAATCACTGCATCTGCGGCAAGTACAAAAAGGACCCCCTAATGGCAGCCATTTTTATTTGCTTCTTAAGATCCAAAGGCTGCTGAAAGAACAAATGGATAAAGTTGAGGATTGGAGAGGCTTGATTTTCTTGTTCCTGTGAAATGAAACTTTAGTTCTTTTTCTCCTCCTTCCCCTGAAAAGCAGAAATCTGGGAGGGGGGCTGCTGCTATGTCAAAGCCGTTGGGATGCCACTGCTGATCACTTTAATTACAAGGACTAAGGAGGATAAAATTAAAAGTAGCACCATTGAAGCAGTGGAAGAAAGCTTGCCGAGATGCCGGTGAACTGTGAAATATAAAAATTGCATACGAATACATTTTTAAGACGGAAACAAGGAATTACATTATTTATTCTTGAAGAGTTTGTTCTTAAATAATAAAAAAGTTTTCCTTGCTAAGCATCAGTATAGTAAAAATAGAGATCATTATGAAATATATTGGAAAGAGGAATAGGATAAACTTTTTAGTGTGCTACCTTTGTGAAATATGGCATGTCATAGATTTTTTTATTATTTTTATATTCCAATCAATATGCCAATTCAAAGTTTCACTGAAGATAACATTAGGGCTGTATCAGATGTTAGGAGATCACTAGATGGCAGCAAAGAGTTTCCTATGTCTGTTCGCTGCCATCCAGTGTTCTTCTGGATTTTTGCAGATCAAATTTGATAGTTCTCAATATATGCAACCAACCCAGAGAGAGGAAAAAATCTATGGTTTTTCAGTGTTACCCTCTTTTTCAGACTGCAGGGCTTCTGTTGACGCTTCATAGTGGGGAATTTTCTTAAAGGGTTGAAAATTAAAAATAGTTTTCTGTGATGGATTGGGCATAACTTCTTAACTTTAAACTAGACCAGGTTGTATGGCAAATCTCTCTCTCTCTCTCTCTCTCTCTCTCTCTCTCTCTCTCTCTCTCTCTCTCTCTCTCTCTCTCTCTCTCTTTTTTTTTTTTTTGCTTTATTTATTAAATTTAGATTTTTTTTCTTTTAAGAGGATGTAGACATGACCTTGGGGATGAAACATAGAATAATAGAGTTGGAAGGGAAATCTTGGAAATCTTCTAGTCCAACTCCTTGCTTAAGCAGGAGACCCTATACCATTTCAGATAAATAATTGTCCAGTGTCTTTTTAAAAGGCTGCAGTGATGGAGTACCCACAACTTCTGAAGGCAAGTTGTTCCATTGGAATGATTGTTCTCACCATTAGGGAATTTGTTCTTAGTTCTAGGTTACTTCTCTCCTTGGTTAGTTTCCACCCGTTGTTTCTCATCTTGCCTTTTGGTGTTTTAGAAAATAATTTGACCCTCTCATCTTTGTAGGAGCCCCTTAAATATTGGAACACTGCTATCATGTCTCCCCTAGTCCTTTTCATTAGACTAGACCAGTGATGGAAACCTTTTAGAGACTGAGTGCCCAAACTGCAACCCAAAACCCACTTATGTATCATCGGGGGCCAGGTGGGTGTGGCCCATTGGGTGGGTGTGGTCCATTGGGTGGGCATGGCCCATTGGGTGGGCATGGCTTCGGTAGTAACGGCAGACTGGGTGGGACTAAAAAGTTCAATCTTTTTTTCTGTGAGAAGTTGAAATTGATTGATTGATTGAACCTTTTTTTTGTACACAGTGGCAGAGGCTTAAAGCAAAAAGGTTTTATAAAACCCAGCTGAAGGCCTAGGACTGGGGCGACGGAGCATGTGCCCACAGAGAGGGCTGTGCGTGCCACCTGTGGCACACGTGCCATAGATTCACCACCATGGGACTAGACTTACTCAATTTCTATAACCATTCTTCGTATGTTTTAGCCTCCAGCCCCCTAATCTTTCTTGTTGCTCTTCTCTGCACTCTTTCCAGAATTTTAACTTCTCTTTTATATTGTGGTGACAGAACTGGATGCAGTATGGTCTTACTAAGGCTTTGTAAAGCGGTACTAGAACGTCAACATGATCTTGATTCTATCCTTCTATTAATGCAGCCTAGAATTTCATTGGTTTTTTTGGCTGCCGGGACATACTGTTGGCTCATAGTTAAGCGATTGTCTACTAGGACTCCAAGATACCCCTCACAATTACTGGCATAAAGTCAAGTTTCACCTAGTCTGTACTTACATAGTTGCTTTTTCTTGCCTAAGTGTAAAACTTTATCTATGTTGAATTTAATTTTGTTAGATACGGGCCAGTGTTGAAGTCTGTCAAAATCTTTTTGGATCTTGAGCTTGACTTCTGGTGTGTTGGTTATTCCTGACAGTTTAGTGTCATCTGCAAATTTGATGAGATCCCCTTCTATTCCCTCATCTAGATCGTTTTATGTTAGGTGGATGCTTATCCACCTTAACATTTGGTAAAATGGAACCTGGATTGTGACATTATTGCACTGTATATTCTCCTGCCTCCTCACTGTCACCCAAGTTGTAGGGATTATAGAACACAATGTCCTCACTTCAGGTGTTACTGCTATACTAGATGATACCAGAAATATGGGAGGGAAGAGAATTAGAGCAGTCCTGCTCTCAGCTCTGTAATGATTAGATCGTAAGTCTGGTTTAGCATCTTTCAAACTTCATTTTATATTCCTCTTGCATGAGCAGGCAGGATTAAAATTTATTAAATAAACAAACAAGCTAATCTATTCCACATATTTAGGAAATTGTGGCTCATAGGGCTACATTGCAAGGCATCTATTTATCTTGCCTAACCAATATAATTATAATCCACAGTTGGCTTTTCTTTTACTAAATTTTGAGAACAAAATTTCTTTTCCAAGAGGACACTTCCCGTGATCAGTGATCAGATATCCAGAATAAGAGAGAGCATGTTCATCGAGACAAACGTGTTCATATTTTCCATCATACTTCTCTTTATAGTGGGATTTTGCAAAACTTATAGGAACCAAGTTGCTGCTACATAATATTCCTTTGTACATTTTGCTAACAGATTTTTTTTCTGAATATCACCTTATGCTTGTGTTCATGTTTTAATATTAAAAGATAACAATTACAAGGTTCAAAACAAGTTATGTATCTTATTATTGAAGTTAGTATTTGTTCTCAACTTTTTGTTTTCTAAAATTAACCCATGTAGACACATTAAAAAGTCTTAGCACAGGTATGCCTTTTAAATTTCAATCTGTATTGCCAGATATTGGGAGTTGTGGTAGAGCATGTTGATTTAGTTTATTGTATTCGACTGGGATAAATACGGAAAATGGGACTGTTACTGTCTGTGCCTTTGAGTTGGGAGCAGCAAGGGGGGGGGGGATATGGAGAGAATGAAAGCAAATTTTCAGTTTTGCTGGAAAGCTCCAAGGCCTAGGCAAAATTGTGTTTAGGGCGTTAGGACATTAGTAGAAAAGTAAATTGAGGCAATCTGATAGGGAAGCAAAATTCTGTCAATCAGGCTCAAGATACTATGCTGTGTCCATATACTTTGTTTACTGTAGGGTTTTATGAGTTGTAACCTGCCCATGCAAGCTGTTAATGAGGCTAAATCTTGCTGCTAGAGGATTGAATTACAGCACACCTCTGGGCTAATGGTTATAAACAGAAAGTCCCATTAGGGCTGCTTTCTGATTCATCCATTTGCATTTTTCCTATTGTATCAAAAACAATGATGAGTAAATAGCTACAAACAAACAATTTACATGGAAATGGATAAAATGTGCCTAATTAGTATTTTGTGCTTGTTTTATTAATGATTGTTTAAGCTAAATAGAACTCTGTTGCAGGACTCTTTACCAGCAGTGCCAACTGTGGCTAATTCAGTTTCTTACCATACTTGGGGGGAGGGAAAGGAATCCTAGCACTGTTATTGGGGTCCTAAAGAAATTCATTTAAAGTATTTTAGGATGCAAGTTAATTGTAATTTTATTTACTACTTCAGCTTTTGGGGGATAATACTCACTGAAAACTCTAGCTATTTGTTATGCTCAAGATATATTTTCATAGTGCATAGTACTTTACAGTATAATTATCTGACATTTAATTTCTAGTTAAAATTTGTAATTTTGGTGGTTAGATGGTGCTGATCAGTTTTCCTGTTGCTTAACTGCAGTGACAAGATTGTCTATTTCTCCTTTCCCTGCTCTTCTTTAGACCCACAACTCATCCTTTCCTGCAATCCTGCTTTTGTGCTTGTCATGGTATTACATCAGAACAATCTTTCTACAATCTAACATATCTTTCTACAAACACATACTGTGACTTCTTAGATAATTAAGATCATATTTTTTATAATTTTGAAGAAAACTGAAACTACAACAAAATGAAACAAATGTGTCTCCTTTTGAAATAAAAACACAAATATTCATAGTTACACTCTTGCTGATCTGATTTGGTTAAATCCAAAACATCTATTTCTTTATCACTCCTTCTCCTTAGTTTTGGCTTTTTTAAGCAAAACCACATTGTATATCATTGTTTTCTTGAGAGCATGATATTTCTACTATGTAAATTATACCAAAGAAACATGTAAATTTATTTATTCATTAGATTTATATGGCTGCCCAACTTACATACAATGACTTTGAGTACATGAATATTGTAGACATGTATATTAATACATTTGAATATTAATTCTTCATCTTCCAGGAATAACAGAGTGCAATATGGGTGGATAGAAGAAACACAATTTTGTCAAGAAAGAAAACTTCTTGCATACTAAAACAGACAATTAAACACTGTAAAGTTCACTGACAATAAGAATTAGTAAGAATTGAAATGGAAAATATTGTTACTAATGAGTTCTAGTGGTAGTAGCTAGCAAGAATTATTGGGGGAGATTTTATTTTAATAATTGGGTTAAATTGTTTGTGATCTAAGTTTTCAGTCGAGCAATGTATGGGAAGTCTTTCATTTGTTCAAAAGGTTAGCATGTTTACTGCCATATTCTTGTTTGTATTACTTCATTTCTTCTTAATTGTAGAGCTATTTTGAATATAACATTCAGTATGAAGAATACTTAAAAATGGAAAAATCATGGCAATCACCTAGGGCAGCCTGAGCCACGTAATGAGACTTTTTTTTTTTTTTTTTTACTTCTGTGTAGTGAATAGCCACAATGTAGGGAAGAAGCTTATCTTTTTGCTTGGCAAGGATAAAGTCGTCATTGCTCCCAGATTTTGAACTGAAGTCACAAACAGCTCAATTCTCCACTCAGCTTTAGTAGCAGACTGTAGTTAAATACACAAACATACAGATACAGACAGAGAATAAAATAATTTGGAAAATAAAGATTTCAGTTTAGCATATTTTCAGCTCCTTGTAGTACTATTCAGATAGTAAGACCCTTAATTCTTAAGGCTTCTGTCATTCACATTCTTTCTTGGAGTTCCAATAAATTGAACAGCATTTAAGCAGAATTCTGTCTTTGAAAATCAGCTCAAAAGCTACAGCTGATCTGGAATGTAACAACTTAATAGCCAAACACACTATTGCAGTAAAATACTGCACTGATATTTAATTCAAGAACATATTCAATGTGCTAGTTATTGCTTATAAAGCCTTATATAGAACAATGCTGGGCTGTATCTGGCACCATCTACTAGGGGAGAGAGAGGGGGGAAGGGGGAGGGAGGGAGGGGGAGAGAGAGTGGGAGAGAGAGAGAGAGAGAGAGGGAGGGGGAGAGAGAGAGAGAGAGAGAGAGAGAGAGAGAGAGAGAGAGAGAGAGATTACAAGCCAGGGTGTTGGTCAGAAGGCCGGCTTTCTCAGCCATGGCCCTGAAATTATGGAATATGCTGCTGCCCCCTGAGGTGTGCTCGGTCAGACTGCTCATTGTATTCCAAAAGATGCTGAATGCTCAGCAAGCATTCATATCAATCCAATTGAAATTGGGTGCCCATTTAAGGTGGTTTTCATTTACTTTGGCTAGGGGAGGGGGGAGGTACTGTGTCAGGGGAATGTTTTAATTTCACATTGATGATTGGCCTTATGTTCAAGTTTTTACTTTGAAAACAGTCTCAAGTCTATTCCAATGTGGGGTAAAAGAAATGCCTGAATAACACTTACATAGCATAAACCGGTTTTGTGTAAAATTGTCCATGCTACTTTTCAGGTTTCTTTCGAACTACTCTGGGATGAGATACATCATACACTTTTATTATTTGACTAAGTCATTATATCAGTGATGGTTGAAAGAGAATCAGCTTTGTTTATCTGACAAAGAAGAATGTTGTGCTATATAAATTTATCAAATTAATACACTTTTTATAAAACTTTTATTTTCTTAAATTATTTTACTTAAAACTTTTTTTTCCAAAAATAACATCATACTTAATTTTCCCAGTTTTTATGTGCAAAGGAAATAATTCCTCCTTCCCAAAATAGAAAAACACTATGTATTTCAATTTTATTTCAAAAACAGAGCGTATTTTAATAGATAGTTGAGCCCTCTGAAGGAAATGGAGCTTCTTTCTGGTATTCTGGTAGAAACATAATTACAGGATTTTCATTTGTTATGTGAACTTTCTGAGATTAGCAAAAAAAATTAAACATTTCATGCTAAATTGAAGCCATAAATTATGTCAGTCTCACATTTTATAGCTTTAAAGTAAATTGATTCATTTTTTAAAAAACTGAAATTATTTAGGGGAAAGAGGGCTGATTCATGGATGGCTCTGAAAAGTGTGTTGTTGACATCCAACTGATATGAAGCTTTCTGTGTATAATATGGGCCAAGCACCACCATGCTGTAAACCATTTACTATCATGATGATCAGATTGAGAATGAAATTGCATTTCGGTCAATTACTGAGCTGGCAACTGTTCAATATATCTTAGCAGCAAGATGAAGAGCGGCGTCGGCAGCTGAGAGAGAGAGCTCGTCAGCTAATAGCAGAAGCTCGATCTGGAGTGAAGATGTCAGAACTTTCTAGTTACAATGAAATGGCTGCAGAAAAGTTGAAAGAAAGGTCAAAGGCATCTGGAGGTGAGCTAAGGACTTTGTACCTTATTCCTATGGCAACCCAGAAATCTGAGGAAAACCTTTTTGGAATTTGATTTTATTCAGACTTCAGAGTAATTGATGTTCACCAGGAAAACATGTCAATACATTTTATGCTGTATTTCCTAAGTTTGCATGATCAATACTCTTCTCCTATCTCAGCAGAATATAGTTGCGATATTTGCATTTTCCCTATTGTTTTATGTGAGCATGTATGAGGCATGTAGTAAAATGATCTCTAGAAAGAGTGTGTCAGTGACCCAAGCTTAGACCCAAACAGGTGTACTAATGATTTCACTTACCTGTTTAGCCCACTCTTTCCTGCTCAGCAAATCCCGAAATTCATCTTCACAATAAATTCCATTAGTTTACTATTAAATTTATGGTGATTAGTCCTCTTGAGGTTTCTCTAAAATGCAAAGCTTGGATATACATATTTAGCAAATAAGTATATAACATAATTTTAGGAAATAATAATAATAATAATAATAATAATAATAATAATAATAATAATAATAATAATAATAATAATAATAATAGTAAAGTTGGAAGAGACCTTGGAGGTCATCTAGTCCAACCCCCTGCTCGGGCAGGAAACCTTACACCATTTCGGACAAATGGCTGTCCAGTCTCTTCTTAAAAACTTCCAGTGTTTGAGCATTTACTGCTTCTGGAGGCAAGCTGTTCCACTGATTAATTGTTCTCACTGTCAGGAAGTTTCTCCTTAGTTCTAGGTTGCTTCTCTCCTTGATTAGTTTCCACCCGTTGCTTCTTGTCCTGCCTTCAGGTGCTTTGGAAAATAGCTTAATTCCCTCTTCTTTATGGCAGCCCCTGAGATATTGGAATACTGCTATCATGTCCCCCCTTGTCCTTCTCTTCGTTAAACTAGACATACCCAATTCTCGCAACCGTTCCTTATATGTTTTAGCCTCCAGTCCCCTAATCATCTTTGTTGCTCTTCTCTGTACTCTTTCTAGAGTCTCAACATCTTTTTTACATCGTGGTGACCAAAACTGGATGCAGTATTCCAAGTGTGGCCTTACCAAGGCATTGAAGAGTGGTATTAATACTTCACGTGATCTTGATTCTATCCCTCTGTTAATGCAGCCTAGCACTGTGTTGGCCTTTTTGGCAGCTGCAGCACACTGCTGGCTCATATTTAAGTGATTGTCTACTAGGACTCCGAGGTCCCTCTCACAGTTACTACTATTGAGCATGGTGCCACCTATGCTGTACTTGTGCATTTGGTTTTTCTTGCCTAAATGTAGAACCTTGCTTTTTTCACCATTGAATTTCATTTTGTTAGTTAGTGCCCAGTGTTCAAGTCTGTCCAGATCCTTCTGTATCTTAAGCCTGTCTTCTGGAGTGTTGGCTATTCCTGACAGCTTGATGTCGTCTGCAAATTTGATGAGTTCCCCATCTATCCCTTCATCCAAATCGTTGATGAAGAAGTTGAAGAGTACTGGGCCCAGAACAGAGCCCTGGGGCACCCCACTACACACTTCCCTCCATATAGATGCAGTTCCATTGAGGACCACTCGCTGAGTACGGCCGGTCAGCCAGCTACGGATCCATCTGGTGGTGGTTCTGTCTACCCCACATTTTTCTATCTTGTCAAGTAGTAGGTTGTGATCTACTTTATCAAATGCCTTACTGAAGTCCAAGTAAATTATGTCCACAGCATTCCTCTGATCCAGTAATTTTGTCACTTGGTCAAAGAATGCAATAAGATTTGTCTGGCATGATCTATTTTTGACAAACCCATGTTGGCTTTTAGTAATGACTTTGTTTGCCTCTAGGTGTTCGTTGATTCGTTGTTTGATTATCTTTTCCAGGATCTTCCCAGGTATTGAAGTCAGGCTGATAGGTCTGTAATTTCCTGGATCCATTTTTTTTCCTTTTTTGAGGATGGGAACTACATCAGCTCTTTTCCAGTCCTCTGGTAGTTCCCCTGTGTTCCAGGATCTTTGAAAAATATAGTTCAGTGGCTCCGATATCACATCTGCCAGTTCCTTGAGAACTCTGGGGTGTAATCCATCTGGTCCTGGCGATTTGAACTCATCTAGGCTGGACAGGTGCTCACTAACCATTTTCTTGCCTATCTTAACTTGTGTTTCTGTTTTGTTTTTTATGGCACTATTTTTGATAGGTTGGTCTGTTTTTTCCCTTTGTGTAAAGACAGATGCAAAAAATGAGTTAAATAGTTCTGCTTTCTCCCTGTTGCTTGTCACCTTCTTGCCACTTCCACCCACTAATGGACCAATCATTTCCTTCACTTTTTTCTTGTTTTTTACATGTTGAAAGAAGCTTTTTTTGTTATTTTTGACTTTGGTCGCAAGCCTTAGTTCATTTTGAGCCTTGGCTTTCTTCACTTCATCTTTGCAGGCTCGGGCTATTTGCTGATATTCTGACTTAGTTATGTTCCCCTCTTTCCACTTTCTATACTTGTCCTTTTTATCTTTCAATTTGTCAGAGAGTTCTTTATGCAGCCATGCTGGTTTCTTTTGAGAGCTGTTGTTTTTCCTCTTTGTTGGTATTGTGCTAGACTGTGCTTTTATTATCTCATTTTTCAAAATTTCCCAAGCTTCTTGAGTTGTTTTCCCCTTGAGGATTCTCATCCATGGAATCCTTCCCAAGCCCTCTCTAAGTTTATTGAAATTAGCTCTCTTGAAGTCCAAGACTCTAGTTTGACTGTGTTCTATTGCTTGTGCTTCTATAATGTTGAATTCTAATATTGCATGATCACTTCCTCCCAGGGTTCCTATGGCTTCAACACCGTCTATCATTTCATCTCTGTTAGTGAGAATTAGATCCAAAATGGCTAATCCCCTAGTTCCCTTCTCTACTTTTTGGGAGACAAAGTTGTCTGCTAGGTTTGCCAGGAACCTGTTTGATCTTCCACTTGGTGCGGAGTTTGTCTCCCAGTTGATGTCAGGGTAGTTAAAGTCCCCCATTACTATTGTGATGTGCTCCCTACATACCTTAGTTAGCTGACTAGCAAAAAGTTCATTATTTCCTCTGTTTGGTTGGGTGGTCTGTAGTATACACCTATGGCAATGTCATTCCCCCCCCCTTTTATATTGACCCAAATGCATTCAAGACAGTTTTTATCATTGTTGTACTCTATTTCTGTGGAGATGTAGTTATTTCTTATATAGAGAGCAACTCCACCTCCTCTTTTATTTGGTCTGTTTCTTTTAAATAATTTAAATCCCTCTAGCTGTGTGTTCCATGTGTGGGTTTCATCCCACTATGTTTCCGTAATGGTAGTACTTTTAATATTTTAATGCAATAATGCTTTGTCCTAAATAGGAAATGAATTAGAGTCTTTTGCAGAGATGTAGATCTATGATTCTTTTGATAAGAATTTTGGAATGAAATAATAAAAAGTAGACACAGTAGTTAATTTTAATTGTTTTCATATAGTGAATAGCTTGTCCAAAATATCTGAATTAATTGCAGGGACAAGATCATGCTTGACATAATACTAGCACAGTTTCCAACAAATTGGACAATCAAAACTAAGCAATTATATGCACAAAATATTATTTGATTCTGATCAGATCATCCCACATCAGTAACCTTGGATTGCCTTAATTCCCATCTCTTTTACAATGTTCAGTTCTGTTTCTTTTACAAATATCTGTGCTTATTTCATCCTGTGTTGTCTTTAGTCTTTTTAGCCTTTAGTATTTTTTCCTCTGTATTTTTTTCACATAATTTTATAATGAATAGTTGCTGCCTTAACTTTTATATGGCAATTTTATGCCACCAGTTAAATTGCTGGAAAAAAAGGCAAATATTTATTCCATTGTTCCTATCTCTGGATAAATCCTCACATTCATTGATTTTGTGAGCACACTCGGAGATAATCTTTTATGGGGCATGATCATAAAATATCTTGTGAGTGTTTTCTATTTCATATTGTCCAGATAGTAAGTATCTCCACGAATTTTACTTTTCTTTTTTCTTAAACAAAGCAACAACTGGATAACTTTTATTTACAACAGCACCTCACAGTATGACAGAGGTCCTCCTGGGATGTCAAAAACCGGAATGCCTTCTGGCAAGTGGAAATTTTCAGATTGGTCATGATTACATGGCAGTCATATTCTGAATAAACAGCCATTCTGTGAGAAGACCTTCCATATAGTTTCAGAATTCCAAATGTGCTTCTGGCCCAGCACAATATGTTAAATTGACTTCTCACGTCTGATATAGTGAAGGCTTATTACATTGCACAGTTTTGAGCAAAATTTGTGACTCTTTTTTATTGGCAAGGAAAATTAAGTGATGTTTACTGATTCCTTCTCTCTGGAAACACCTCCCAAATTTATCTGCCCTAGAGAAGCCTCCAGTTTTCTGGAGCATATTTTCCTAAGGACCTAACAGTTGGAAGGAGAAGAGAGAATTGCTGAAAATTGCATTCTTCGTATTCTATTAAATGAAGGCTTCTATTAATTCATTAATGTGTGCCCATTGCCATGAGCAGGGATACAGCCCACCCAACAAATTTCTGGCTCTGGATAATCCCACTTTTCTCCCAAAGAAAGATGCTACAAAGATTAAGCAAAACCAGCTTTTGTCTGCACAGGAAAAGGCAGGGAGACATCTCATCCTGCCTATGTCTGCAGAGAGAAAAGTACATCATGCAGGAGGAGCAAAGTTTGTCTTTCTTATCATGCATGGGCTGACTTTCTCCATAAAGGAGGGGGAAGGAACACGTTCCTTCTGTTTTCTTTCTAAAATTGAAATCAGGTAATGCCACGGGACACCGATTTCTACCAATGGGGCAAAGCTATTGTTCCTCAGTGCTTCTTTCCTGACATATTTCAGTTTGTAAGTCTATGTCTGAACTTGAATGTGATCTTCAAATTATTCAGTTCCCCACCCTTGGCTTTAACCACATTTTTAGAGAAGCTGCCCTAACCCAACAGATTTCCTGATGGTCCTAATTCAGCAGCATCTCATGCATTGCTTTTAAGTGGTTCAGTGAGTTAGTCAAGCAGTCCAAGAACAAGTAATGCATGGATCATCAGGAATAAGGAGGAACAAAGGGAGGTAGCACAAATGGATCAAGGACCAGGACGAAAAGATTTTTCTAGGATTTTCAGTCAATGCCTTTGATTCCTAACAAGAAACAGTACATGTAATCAGAAGAAGACTGTCAGTGGGGCAGTTAGCAGTTTCCCTGGGTGGTGAGAGTCAACAAGAACTTTCCTAAGAAACAACATCATATGTTTGCAGGGGGAAAAGCAGCTAGGACATGATTAGAGAGAAAAAGGAAATGGAGCAGCTACAGAAATGAACAACTTAAGATCTTAAGCCTGATAGGGCTCTCAGGGCCACACTCCTGCTTTCATACATCCCAAGCAGCCAACCTAACACCCAAGTATTCAGTGCAGAGTTTGAAGTCTTTCTTCATACAGCTATTACAAAAGGCTTCCCAATAATTTAGAATCCAAGGCAGCTGCATTTCAAACCTTCACATATGCAGCTTGAATGTGAGACGCAACCTTCCTGCGGACAGTCACAGTTTATGCTCAGATGGTGGGGAAGGGTCTAGTCAGCACATACTGTGTCAGGAACGTGGCTACTCAGCATGGCCTCACTCCTAGTTCATAAACTGCGACAACACATGAATTGACAAATGCTGTTCTTTTTTCTGTGTTGCTTCTTTGGCTAACCTTGTATTTGTTGCGCACTTCTTCAAATTGTAAGCCCCTACTTGGATGCCTATTATTGCAGGATGCAAACTATGCCAACAAAAATAATCAGAGCTGCCTGCATTATTCTGACTTCAAGGTTTTGTACAAATTTCTTTAAGCAAGGATCACCTTTTTTTTTTTCAAAGATGAAACCAGTACTGGAAAACTTTTTCTCTCTATAAATTTAGTTTCAAGACAACCCAGCTGATTGACAGATAGACCTGAAGATCAACTTTGTGTACTCATTAAGTTCCCAGATAATATTTTTGCTCACTAATAATAGTGAAGTGAGAATGCTGGCCAAAGTATATGATTTCAACAATAAGCTGTCAAATTTAATTGGTTATCCTATGATTACAAACATAAGAACTAGGCTCCTGGGTAAATAATATTCACCATCACCTGTATACTGTTTCCTAGGGTTAGTTCCCACTTAATCTATACCAATTGACATCAGAGTAATGTTGCACATAAAGGGGATTGGGGAAATCTCTTCATTAAAAAAATTACAGAATTGGAGTTACTTTTCTATGAGAAAACACTCTCATATGAGACCTTGCCAGCATAGCATGAACTAGACCCTAATCTTGGCAGGCAACAATCTTTGGCTTTCCAGATATTTGCTAAGCATTCCCCACATTGGCCACATTTCCTAGGGATGCTCATCATAATTCAGCAATATTTGGTTGCATACCCACATCCTAGATTTTCCCTTCTTTATCTCTGCACTGTTCTCTAGTCCTAAAAAGAGTGGGTTCTTTAATGCTATGCTCATATGTTTGCTCTATGCCAAACATGTGAGAAAAAATTAAAGTCAAAGCCCACATAATAAAAGTTGGAACTATAGGTAGTCCTCAATTTACAGCCACAGCTGAGACCAGAATTTCTGTCAAAGTCACTGTGGTTGTAAGCAGAGTCGGATCCCATTTTATGACAGTTTTTATAGTGGTCATTTACCAGATCCAACTTCCCATTTATGCTAAGCACCTGAATTGCAATCATGTGTCTGCCGGGTTGGTGCAATAGTTGTAAGTACAGTTCATAAGTCACTTTTTTGCAAGGCAGTTGTAACTTTGAATTGTCATTAAACAAATAATCATAACTTGGAGACTACCTGTATTTCAGTGTCATTATTAAGTCCATGAGAGGGTGTTATCTCTCAGATACATCCTTTTTCATGCCTATTTCAAGGAGGTTTGGCAGTAGTTTGTATTCTAAGCCTTCTAGTGTATTTTCTAATTATCACTGCTCTTCATTGGATATATCAAGCACATAGTCTGTCAGGATTCTTTAAGTCATCAGAGACTTCCCATACCAATTTTTTAAAAAGCATTTGTCCAGTAAAGTCTTGTGATTGAAAGTCAGTTTGGTCTAGTGGTTAAGGCACCAGGCTAGAAAGCAAGAGTCCCATCTTAGCCATGAAAGCCACCTGGGTGACTTGGGGCCAGTCACTCTCTCTCAGCCCAACCAGTCTCACAGAGTTGCCATTGTAGAGAAAACAGGAGAAGGAAGGAAGGGCAGGAAATGTTCGCTGTCTTGAGTTATTTGTAAAAATAATAAAAGCGGGATACAAATCAAGCAATCAATAAAATTACAGCTCATGAAATCACAGCTAAGGATAAGACTGAGACTCTAATGAGACATTGCCATGTTTTCTTTTCACATGTCTATCTTTGTTTTTTACATCAAAAGAGACACATAGTTATCTCACCTTTTTTACATCAAAAGGGGCACATAGTTATCTCACCTTCCTGACTTCCCTCACTTGAGGCACTTTTTTGCAAACCTCTCTGAAGACAGATTTGGAGGAGAAAAAAAAGTTATTTATATTCTTCCTCTTCTCTGAATGTTCAAGGTAGCCTATGTGAGAATCCCCGCTAATTTTACCCCAACAGCAATCATTCTTTGAGTAAGGTTGCTGCGAAAGATTTAATCATGTCATCCTGGGAGTTCTGCAGTTGAGTAAGGATTTAAGTCTTCCCAAATGCAAATCCAGTGTCCTAACCACTAGACTACAGTGGCTTTCTGCCTCAACTTCTTTTATTCTTATGACTTTTTTGTTTGTTTATAAAAATAAATCAGTGCTTCCCTCTTTATAATCAGACAGGGCAAATAAATACATGTGAATAAATTATGTATGGTCTGTGTCCCCTTTACAAGAGGATATGGCATGATTTCCCAGCTCAGATAACCAGATACCCTCCATACTAGAGAATCCCATTGTTTCTGCCCCGTTTCTCATTTTAGTGCACCTGTAGTGTGCCTGTTCATATGACTTTCCCATCATCTAGTTCCTAATGGGAAGAGTTTTCTGGCTAGCTATGGAGAAAGATTTGTAAGGCAACTATTACAGATGAAAGGCTTGGAGAGCTCCTCTCTCCACCAACATGTACTGCTGGGCCCACACCTCAGGTCTTCTCACTAGGCCCTAAATTATCTGGTCCTTAACTGACAGCTCAACAATTAATCTCACAGGAGCCTTTGGTGTCAAGTTGTCTGATTTTCTAATTACAGAGGTGGCCTGAGCCTTTTGCTTTTTTGGAACCATTAATCACCAGGTTTCAGGCTTTTGCACTGGTCCTGAAAGGGGAGTGCCACTGTAGTTTCCTCTTGTGTCTAGAGACAAATTGGTGTATAGCAATTCACAGCTGCCAGATGGTAGTACTTCAAGTGCAGAGTGGCAGTACTGAAACAAACTGGGAAGAGTTCATGATGCCTAGTGTTGGATTCAAGAGTTCCTAAATGCCACCCCAGCAAATATTCACCTAACAGGCAGCACAGCTCTAGATAGTGTCTATGATGCTGTTTCCTTTTATATATTCTTTATCCTAAGCAGAAGCCAGCAATTCCCCTTCCTGTGTTGAATCATCATGGAAGTACTCAAAGTCCACATAGACAATATTGATATTGGAATGTGTTCTTCCTATTTAACAGTGGTCTTTCACTTCTGGCTACACCAGAATGATGGAGTTTTTTTCATTTTGCTTATAAAGAGCAGTGCCCTGGTTAATGTGTTTTTGTCCTTGCCTTGCTATTTAGAAAAAAAAAATGTTGATATTGATTACAGATCTCAGAATACAGGAGATCTAGTTCATGCTATGTTTAAAAAAATCTCTTCAAAGAAGAGTTCACAATCTTTCAGTCAATCTCTCTGTTGGTGAATAACTTCTATAACATCTTAAGGCATATTTGTTCCAAATATTGAATTCAAATAGTTTTCTTGAAATGTCTTAGTGAGCTTCTGCCTCACTTCTTTTAAGTCAGTGAGGCAGAAGCCACAGAACCATAGAAGGTTGGAGATCATCTAGTCCAGTGGTTCTCAACCTGTGGGTCGGGACCCCATTTGAGGTCAAACGACCATTTCACGGGGGTCGCCAAACAACACAGTCCGCCATTTTTTCCCCCTTTTCCTTAGCTGTGCTACTCCCTTTTATTCTATTGGCTTTTGAAAGCCAATAGAATAGACTCTCTTGAATAGAGTCTAATTCTATTGGCTTTCAAAAGCCAATAGGAATTGTCCAGGCTGTCTCTGCCCTGCTGAGCCCGCCAAAAGTCCCATTCTGCAAACGGTGCTGCAAGTTGTCTGCAGCGAAGGCGAGCTGTCTGGAAGTTTCCACCCCTCCCTGCTGAGCAACTACTAAAAATGTAAGTAAAAGAGGGCCAGGGGTGGGAGGTGGGAGGCCGGCGGGCGCAGGGAGGGTTGCTGGCACGTGTGGGGCCCGGCGGGTGCCTTACCTCCCTTGGGCTGGGCCAGCTGGTGGCCCAGCTAGTGGTCGGCCTGCGCCGTCTCTGCCGCTTGCCAGCTACGCCTCGGCCGGCACAGGGGGCAGCACCACACATGCGCGGCGCTCCCGAGCAGGGAAAGTCCTTGACTTACAACCGGTTGGGTAGTCCTTGACTTACGACCGGTTGGGTAGTCCTCGACTTACGACCGGTTGGGGGTCGCGACATTAAAAAGGTGAGAACCACTGATCTAGTCTAATCCCCTGCCCATTGCAAGCATCCACTACCTCAGTATCTCTTACACATGGACATCAGAACCCCCCCCCCAGCAAAAGAAGCTTGATCCATTTTCTGCACAGGAGCTCTTCAAATTGCCAACATGACACATCTTACTCTTCAGTTCTCATGTCTAAGTATATTTCAGTAGTTTCCTGTAGAATCTGGAGATTTTATTTATAATTCCAGGAGAGATAGTCGCTTAGCTCCTATACAAACCAACTATGTGCTGGAATAAGTGACATCTTGGCTTCTATCATTTCTCATAATAACAAGGAAAAATTACATAATCTCAAAAACATTAAATCCTTTTATGCTATTGACTAGAAATCACCCTGCTCCAATTAATATTGCAGTTAATTAGCCCTTCTTCCTCTTAGTTGTAAATTGAGGCTTACTATCTTTTAATTACCACTGAATGAAGCCCAGTTCCTGGTAACTGTATGGAAGAAATGTCACCATTTTGATCTCTTCCCAGCAAAATTATATTGCTGTTCTGTGATCATTCCAATGTTCTGCTTAAATATGAACATTCTGTTTATAGCTTATCTTTCAGTTCTATTTTCCATAACCCTGCCAAATATAGTCATTTTTAATAGCCTAGCCTCATTTCCATCAGCAGGCCAGAAATACTGAATCTGTACTTGCTGATCATCACCTCAGAGGAGCAGTCAGTCCTTTTTTTGTCTGGGGTTGACTGATTGGTTCAAAATACTCTAAGGTATTTTGCAAATCCATAACTTGAAGCCAATTGTCTTTTTCTCATACTTTCTTAATGTTTAGTTGTCACAATGCATATATTATCATTGGAGGAAACATTGCTACTATTTTGATCTTTGCTGTAATATGAAATTCTTTCCCCCCCACCCCACCCCCCCGTGCAATCTGGTTTATGTTTTTCATTGTCTGGATATTTACCCTAAAATAAATCTCTTCTTTTCCTCTGGGTCATTACCCATCATCACCTGTTCTTAGGCCCAATAAATAAAGCTACCACCTTCACTTCTTTACTGAAAACTGTAAAATTATTAAGATGACCATGGACATTATTTTTATCTTTTTAATATTTAAAATCACCTTTGATTTTTTGTTTTGCCTTTTGTGTTTTCATAATGAATTCTGTGAGGTTTACTTTGTTTTCAGCTAATGGAGTGGGATCATCTGCATATCTCAGATTGTTAGTGTCTTAATCTATAGTTTTGATTCTGTCTGTCATCTCTTGCAAACATGCTAATCCTTTAATAGATTTTCAGAACAAGTCCTCATCTATCAGCTCTACTAAATAGACTAGACCATGAAATTACTCCAAGGGATAGCTAAAATTACTTTTATTCACATTGGCTGTAATAATAGAATCTTGCAAGGCTGACTGTGCTGTACCTTCTTCTTATAGGTCAATAATTAGGAAGGTGCCTAAATGAGCCTCTTCCAAATGTTATCTGAATGTACTGGACTTTAAAAATGTTTTAGCCCCTCTGGCCTATGCAACAAAGTCTATATTATTTCTTTCAAACTCATCTCCCTTACCTCATCTCACTCTCTGGCCAATTCTGACTCATTCTGTTTCTACAAACTCAGTCTTTATAACAGGTTCTTCTTTTTTTTTCGCAAAGACTCCACAGAAAAGTAATCAAATGTTCTGACACATCCATTTTATATTAATATATTCTACATTCTGAACTGTTTTACACAATTAAAGGGCTTGCTATAATTATTAAAGTAAAAACCAAAGTTTTCACATTCTCTTGAAGATCTCTGTTTTAACAGAACACAAAGACAAATACACTGACATACTTTTTGGACTCTGGGCCATCTAGTATTCTTCCATATAATATGCTTATAGCCATAGAAGTTGCCTCCTTTATCATAATGACAAAAAACCATCATTTCGTTGTTGCACTACAAGCTCCACCTCTTTTGGGGGTGTGCATGACATCACAATACAAAATGGGCAAGATTTCTGTTGTGGCAGCGCAACATTCCTTTTGCCAGACTGTTCCTCACTGATCCTTTCCCTTTCTCCTCCTGAAGCTCTAAATCAGTGTTTCCCAAACTTGACCATTTTAAGGCATGTGGACTTCAACTCCCAGAATTCCACATTCAGCGTTGCTGGCTGTGGAATTCTGGGAGTTGAAGTCCTCATGCCTTAAAATTGTCAAGTTTGGGAAACACTGCTCTAAATAGTTCAGCGGATATTTCATCTGTACTAATGCTTTCCTATTTGACAGCTGGTCTATTGCTCTCATATTTCTTTTTAGTGGACATGGTTGTTATATATTCTTTCTATAAATATTTTTTATCAATCCATTATCCTGTCTGTAAAAGATTTCAGTTTAATCTATCTTCTGTGAATCTCACTGCCTCTATTAGATCTCTTCAATGGTTAACCTTAAGTAATTCTACTTTAGCTGTATATTTTACTAGGAGTTGTGCCATTTCCTGAAAACCATCCCTCATTTTCTTATCATTTTCCTCTATTTGTTAACATCTTCCTTTGTCTTTTCTTAGTTGATAAAGTTTGCTTTTGTCTGTTGTCCATTCTTGTTGCTTTCATCTTCATCTTTCCTTGGCTATCGTGATAGCTTGTTTTGAAAGCTGCTTGGATCCCTTTTCCTTTGAAATTTTGGGAATATGTTTTTCTGCTTCAGTTTTCACAATGTTTCTTATCTCTTGCTGTAGTTCCCCAGGTTCTCTTTCTTACAAATTAAGTATACTGAATTTGTTCCTTACATTGATCTTATATATACCCTCCAGGTTAAATCTTGCTGACACACTTACTGCCTTTAATTTTCTAAGTTAAAGTTATACATTTAATACTGAAAATTCATATTCCTTTCCACAATCTGCACCTGAAAATGTACTGGCTGACTAGATAGGCTTTCTCTATCTTTTCTTTCCTGTTACATAGTTGAATTTATTATGTCAATATTGTCTATCTGGTATTGTTTGTCTGGTGATGCCTTGATGCTGAATATACATTTACATGCTTTCTACATTTGAATCTAGCCCTTGTTACAATTTATATAAAATTCTATTTTTACTGCAGTAAAAATGTATACTTGTATAAAGCTGAAATTCATTTGATACACACTATGGTTGATATTAGGGCTGTGCAGTTCTTTGATTCAACTCCAGGAAGGTGTCTCAGAGTTCATGGAGGCACAGATTTGACCCTAGTAGCAATTTTATCTGCTATTTTTTCAGAGTTACTGAAGCTATAGAGCCCTTTTTTCACATAAAAATGTAATCTTCTGGAAAGCAGAATGGTGATTACCACAGATTAAAACCTGAGAAAATCTTATGCTATGAAACATAATTATATTTGAGAAGCCATTCCTTGTATCAACAACCTTGGTATGCAATTACTTCAAGACAATTTAAAAGAAGCTTGCACAATTAATCATTTAGAAAGGAGTATTCAATAGCATTTAGGTTACTGGTTCAAAACTCAGATTCAGGTTCCTAGTATCAGCACCAACCAGTGTTCCAAGACACAATCAGTTCTGATGGAGTAATTTGCTGGAAACTGAAAAAATTGGAATATACCTAGAAGGGTCTAATCCCAAACATTAAGTATTATTTTACTAGTCCAGTAGGCTTCATTTTTTTCTATATAAGAAGAGGTTCTCCTAAGAAAAAAATGATCATCTTTAAATTATGTTCATTCTTCACATTTTGTCACAGTCATTACATTTCTCACTCCAGATGTTTTTCATGGGTTTAGAGCATGATAGTTGAACATAGACAATCAAGGATACTTCAAACTTTGAAGTTATATTTATTATTAAGATAATTTTCTATTCACTATCTTAAGAGCTTATGGAATTTGTTCATTTTATCTGCCAAACTGGCCTCTTGTATTTATCATAAATATGGCTCATGCTGTAATGTATTGTTTTTATTCTTGTTTTGTTTTTATTCATTAAATAATTATTTAATAAAGTTTATATAGATATGAGTCATGCTCTGACCCATCCATTGGTCCAGAGACAGCAGAAGGTGATCTTACACTCTTCCTGCCCTAAATATAAACACCGGAAAGAAACCAACCAGGAAGTCATAATTATGTCAATAAGATCAATAACTATTTTCTGAGCTAGTGAGACTAGAGTTATGATTCAGGAATTATGCAAGAGAGTCACTTCACAATTTTACCAACAGACTGAAATCAGTATGTTTTTTCCATCTTGACAAATTGTGTATTGTTTTGGGACAGTCGACTACATAGACCACAAAAATGGCAGTAAGAAACATAAAGCAGAGTATATGTGTACTTGTGATTTCATGTGTGGCTTATTGCCTTTGGAACAGTATTTTAGTTTTAAGGATTCATATTCCCAATTAGTCAGGGATAATTCTGAATATTGCTATACTCATAATAGTTGACTGAAAAATCAAGTGGTGCAAACCTTGACCCAGTTTTGCTCTACTGACTGTTCTGTGTTCATGTGTGGCTTCTGTACCATGGAAGCAGTCTTTTAAATTATTAAGTCTATCTTCTCTATAAGTAAGAAGCAGCAGCTCTTTGAGTATGGATCGCTATATTAATTAATAGCAGATTCTTTAAATGAAGCTATAAAACTTACTTGTAGACAGGAGGTGAAGTTTACATCTGGAAGAGAAAAGAAGGTAAATTTTATTCTTCCCACAGACTACGAGAGGGGTTCTTAGTCTGTCCTGATACTTGTTGTTCTATACTTAAATTTTTATTTCATTATCCTCGTTGTTCTGTACAGTAATTCTGAAAGTAAGAATGGGTTGCTTCTTTTTTTTCTTAGTTTTTTTTTTATCCTGCCTTTATTATTTTATAAATAACTCAAGACAGTAAACACACCTAATATACCTTCCTTCTTGCTGGCCCACTTCTTCTGCATCCACTCACTGCCGCTCGTGCATGTTGCCTGCCCCGCCTCCATTTCACTGTTAGAGGCCTTCAGGAAATGCCTCTGCAGCTGAGAATGGAGCTTTGGATTGACTCACATGAGCTACAGATTGAATCTGTAGCTCAGTTCTCGGCTGCAGAAGCCTTTCTGAAAGGCCTCTGATGGCAAAATGCAGGCCAGGGGTGACATGCGCAAGCGGTGCCGAGTAGCCCAGAAGAAGTGGGCTGGCTGGGTGTTGCTGTCGGTGCCCCCACCATGAGGTGAGACCATGGAAAAGACACCCCCCCAAAAAATAAGACTTGGTGCCTCTTTTGGAGGCAAATAATAATAATAATACCGGGTCTTGTTTACAGGGAAACAGTAGTTGTATCTAGTCCAGTGGTTCTCAACCTGTGAGTCGGGACCCCATTTGGGGTCGAACGACATTTCACTGGGGTTGCCAAACAACGCAGTCCACCATTTTTTTTCTCCTTTTCCTTAGCTGTGCTATTCCCTTTTATTCTATTGGCTTTTGAAAGCCAATAGAATAGACTCTCTTGAATAGAGTCTAATTCTATTGCTTTCAAAAGCCAATAGGAATTGTCCAGGCTGTCTCTGCCCTGCTGAGCCTGCCAAAAGTCCCATTCTGCAAATGGTGCTGCACCAGTTGAGTAGTCCTCAACTTACGACCGGTTGGGGGTCACGGCATTAAAAAGGTTGAGAACCACTGTTCTAGTCCATTCTGTCTTTTTATTTCTGTCATTGGTAATGCTTTTGGTTGAGAACTTTTGGTAAGAAATTTGAATTCAAATAGTTTTCTAATAATTTTTTATTTACTTTTTCTTTCCCCCCCTCTTTTTTGTTTTTTTCCCATTTTATATGATTACTTTCATTTATCCTTGGAGTAATGATAGTGGTGAGATTAGCATCTTGTTCAGAATTCACTAGATTTTTTTTTAATTTTCTTGAAAATTCTACAGTGTATTCAGTTCTATACAATCTATTATTTAATAAAATAGTGAACTTTAATTTTTATAGCAGTTGCAAACTTCCTGTTATTTTATTGCTTTATGCCCTATTTTTTCTTTTTCTTCTTTTTGTAATTATTAATTCTGGTTTTTAAATTTCTTTTTTATTGTTTCAAATGTTTCTCTGAGATTTCCCTTTTTTCCTTCAGATTTGGTACCCATATTCAATCATGCTAGATCTTTAGATTGTGGTAATTGGAATTTTCTGTGTTTTGTTAAAATGGGTATATGTAAGATTTGCATTTAGAGGAGAAGAATATCTGCTTTGGTGCAGTGTGGGACTAAGTTTTCTGAAATATTTACATTTCAGCAAGCATATGAAACATTACATTTCAGTTGGATGAAAATTAAATTTAAATTTGACATATTGTCTCACAGTTTAGCAAGTTACCAAACAACATAATAGGACATTCAAAAGAAGTGCTTTCTACATGTTCCAGTTACTGCAAAGCATCTTTTTCAGAGGTTTTGCAGAACAGTAACAAATAGCATTTATATATAGTAGTGCTTATAAATACTGTGCATTTACAGGTAGTCCTCGACATACTACCACAATTGAACCCAAAATTTCTGTTGTTAAGTGACACATTTGTTAAGTGAATTTTGCCCCATTTTGCGGCCTTTCGTCTCTCAGTTGTTAAGTGAATCACTGCAGTTGATAAGTTAGTAACACAGTTGTTAAGTGAATCTGGCTTCCCCATTAATTTTGCTTGTCAGAAGGTCGCAAAAGAGATCACATGATCCCGGGGCACTGTAACCGTCATAAATATGAACCAGTTGCCAACCATCTGAATTTTGGTCACATGATTATGGGGATGCTGGAAAAGTTGTAACTATGAAAAATGGTCATAAGTCACTTTTTTCAGTGCCGCTGTAACTTTGAACCATCACTAAATGAATTACTGTAAGTTGAGAACTACCTGTAATATAATTTAAATAAAGCATATGTTTTTTCTCTCTCAACCAATTGTTACATTTCACTAACTTTTTTCTTTCTGTGCTCAACTGATTAATGTGCTCAACTAACTGATTAATATGCTCAACTAACTCTAAAATACTAATGTTTTCATTGAATTGATGCATGTACAAAACAAAAATTCACTAACCTTATTACGGCATGTTCTTACAGATGAGGATCGGAGTGATAACATTGTGATAGTTTCTAATGAGGAGATTCCTGAATACATTATTTCTAGTGGTGAAGATCAACATACTAACTTAGAAAATGAGCTTGATTCCAATGGTAATTCAACTACACGGCTAATTTCCATGACTAACTTTAATTTAACTGTCAGTACCATGTAATTTGTTAGCTTGGTATTATTTTTGCTTGGATTCATTTGATTTTCATCAAAGCCCTCTCAGACATTTTTAACAGCGTTACAATTAACTATCAATTAAGGATTGATTTTTTATTTTTTTGAAACGCAGTTGTTAATTATCAGTACTGAATGTAAATTTAATGGGAATCAGCAAACATTTCTTGATAGACTAGTTTTGGTTATTACCAAAAGGCTATAAATGTTTTGTGAATTTCAAGTAAAAACAATTATACTTGAAGGCTATCTTAGCAGTCCTTTGCATATTTATTTGGAATTACTATATGTCTAACTGGATTTTGAGTATTAATTTCAACAAGATAGGTGTGTCATAAAACATGGGTCCAGGAATTTGATTATTGAAAGAAAAATGAGGAAATGTGGACAGAAAAATGACAAATGAATGTACAAAGGGTGCAATAAAGGTGCAGTTACAAAATTCCTATGATCACATAGCAATGTTTTTGTCCCAGTCAAGTATATTCATGTTAACAGCAGCAAATACAAGTTCAAAACTTATTGCCCATTGTAAACAAATATAATATTTTCTAGCATTTCAAAAACACTGTTAGAAAGGCACTGATACAAATGATTTAAATTGAGGCAGATCATAATCTAAAACTATAAACTTGAAGCCAATTGCAGTGAAAAGGAAGACTCTAATTAATGAGCTCCAAAGTGACCATGATTGGAGAAAAAAAATGAATGAAACTTAAATAACATTTAAGTCTAACATATATGCTGCCTTTCTTTTGACTTTCCACATTCTGCTATGGCCTGATTATGGAATGGCAGTTAATTTGTTTTTGTTTGCTTTTGTTTGTTTTTCTGTTTAGATTTTTGTGGAGTTTTTAGTTCTGCCTTCCCTTTTCCTTATTATGCCTAGTTTCTTTTATTTTTTTAATTTATAATCTTCCTAGAATCACTCTGGAATGAGGCAGCCTCTGAATTGAAATAAAAAACAAACAAACAATGTTTGTTATTAATAACTCTGAAGGTAAATCTCTCTGAAGGTAATACTGGCAATCTATTTTAAAACTTCTTCAAATTGAATCTACAAAAGACAGGTTTTCCTTCTGGACTACAAAGTGCACTACAATATCACACAAGCTCCCAACATATACAGACCTTCTGTAATGTTGTTGGTCTTTTCTTTATTCCCCCTTCTTTTTGGCAATAATATTCAATATACATTTTCCCCTTTCTAAGCAGTATTCACTGCAATTTGGTCTGAAAACAGGTTCTTCTGCATTCGGGTTATAGTGGAAGAAACACTTTCTTGAAGGGAAAACCTTTTAGCAATTAACAAATACAGCTTAGCAAAGAAAGAGAGAGAGGTAGCATTGAAGATTGGGGTTTTTTTCTGGATTTCTGTCAGACTATTGAGTTTGCTGTAAACCAGAACTTGATATTTAATTTTTCTAGAATATTTGTAGTAAAAAGCCAGGTACTGAGTTCCTCACAAAGGGCTTCTTTTGCTGGATGGAGGCTAGGAGGGATGTTCAAGAATTCAGGAAATTTGTGACAGAAGGTATAAGTTCTTTCCTTATAATCATCTTCATGTCCTTCCATTTGTTTTTGTAGAGTGAAGACGTTTTCTTTTATTTCATTGATATCTGGCCCTTTAGCATATTCAGAGTGTTTTTATCATAATTCTTAGAACTCTTAATAGCAGAAGAAAAGTTGAAGCTCATTCAGTTTGATTGCCTAAAGGCCACGAAAAGAGTTCAGTTATGGCAAGATTTAAACTGGAAACATTCAGATTCACTTAACACAGTAGCCCCTATTTCTCACCTCTTAAAATCATTTAATATATGAGTAGTAATTTTGTTAAGGGAAGGTCTTCAATGAAGGGTTTCAGTCTTTTATATTTCTAAAATAAGGAGCATATTTTGCTGTTTGAACTTTGAATGTTACAATGATATAACTAGACAGGATATCAAGGGAGCTGTAATCAGATCCTCACTTTCTGAAAGCTGGGCGATTGGATTATGGCTGCAGCACTGGAGGGGGAGGAAGACATTGGATAAGCAACTCAAGTTGAAAGGATTCACACACATATCCTCAGTGCCATGGTTTTAATCTGATTTTCCTCTCCCTACTCCACTGCAGCTGCTATTAAAAGTGCTAAAAATGGCAGGAGAAATGATCAAGATCTTTCAGCATTATATCTTCTTTGGTTCACAGTGGCCTACCTTACTATAACCTACAGTATATAGTGAGAGCCGTTATTCTCACTTTTTCATATAGTGTTAATGGATAAATGAATATAGCTATTACCTATATAGTTAGAAGACTGAGTTCAAACTCTGGATCAAGCAGACCCTGACAAACCATTACACCCATTACAGTTTCTGACCTGTCAAGTAAAAATAAAGTCACACCAGTCAAGGACAAATGAGATAAGACTATTAAAATATTTTGTCCATTGGAAGCTCTATAAATGGCCTTCAGCTATTATTTTAGCTGAAAAATTAGATATGAATCTATAAATAAGTTCAGTTATGGCAAGATTTAAACTGGAAACATTCATTCACTTAGCACAGTAGTTCCTATTTCTCACCTCTTAAAATCATTTAATATATGAGTAGTAATTTTGTTAAGGGAAGGTCTTCAGTTTAATTATTTATAATGTTTCATTTGAAAAAACATGGAGTTTGTTTAGTATACATTCTTCATATAATATTATACTGTAGTGTTTTTCCCCATACTAGTTGGGGAAATGTGGGAGTTGAAGTTCACTCATCTTAAACTTGCCAAGTTTGAGAAATACTGCTATACCGTACATAAATAGGAGTGTTTGTCTCTCACCAATTCCAACATGGCAAGGCTGAACTTGATTGTCATTACTACACTTTGCCAATAATTAAGCAATATTTCTATAAGCAATATGACTGAGGTTGAAGCTGCCATCTTCCTTAAATAATTGATCGGGACAACCTTCTTGAGTTCTGTGCTCTTCAGAAATGCTGGACTACAATTCCCATCATTTCCAATGAAAATGTTAGTCTGGAGGGCACCAGGTTACAGAGAAATAGATTAGAGTGAGAACAGTACTATGAATAAACAGATAGCATAATAACATTTTCAACTTTCAAGCCAAACTGGAGAGGACGAGGACATGCCAAGATACATTTCTAAATTTTATAATATAAATTAGAGATTTTTGTTATGCTACAACTGTTCTCTGAGTAATATTTAGAAAAAGCTATGTCCTTTAGTATTGGATACCTTCATGCAAATGGCTGTTTCATATTTCAGGACACCAAAATAATGAATATATACATGGATCAAATTTTATACCAGTTAGGTTATTTCTTAAATAACTTATCAATATGTGCTTCTGAAATACGATTTGTCCACCAAGTTCTGAGTTCTGCAGAAATTAATTGAAAGAAAATATATTTAGAGTTAATGTTTAAATATAAAATAAAAATATACATTATGTAAGTGCATATTCTAGGAAAAAGAGTTTACCAGCCATATTGATAAAATTAATTAGACATCTTTGGCCCTAAATAATTTTACTTCTAAATAAATTCAGGGAAAATCAATTGGATTTCATTTATCTAAATATATTAATTATTGGTCATAACACACCATGAGCCTTAAAATAACTGAGCTGCAAAGGAATGAAGGCAAGAAAACCCCCACAAAGAATCCATTTTTAAAATGTATTGTTAGGATTCAGTTTTTCTTTTTAATCACCTCCGCAATACATTTGTTGTAGCATCTCTTTAAGTTCTCAGTTCTGTATTTGATTTCCATATCAGTTGCAATTTAAAGATTACAACAAGAGCAATGCAAATACTATTTTTTAAATAGATGCATTATTATAGTAACTGCATTTAAATGCATCTCTATCTTTCTCCCTCTCTCTCTCTCTTGCTGCCTGCATTGTGATGTGGGCTTCATATATGTAGCTGAGCAGAACAGCAAGTTGATGGATCTGAAGCTGAAGAAACTCCTAGACGCTCAGCCACAGGTGGCAAATTCATTTACCAGCACAGCTCCAAAATCAGTTTCTGATAACACTGAGCCAATGTTTATGGTAAGTTTAACAAAAAAAAATTAATCCTTTCCCCATAATGCCTGTGCATTTTGGATTCTGATTTGCATTTAATAGTGAAGAATCACCATTTTTTTAATAAGTTCTTCAAAGTTTACAGTACTGTAAAACCACTTTTTGTAGCCACATAAAGAGATTTGAATTATATTTTGCCTATGTATTGACAGATATTTCTCTGATAATTGCACCTGTTTTTTTAACTAGTAATGGCTTCATTTGGCTATTATGCTATGAAATAATATATTTTGGTAATATTTTATTTCAATTGAAATTCATTGTATTGGCTGTATAAAAAGTACTGAAATATATGTTACTTGGCTAACTGAAAGTTAGCAATATTAAGCTGGCAGAGTTTTGTAATATTAACTTGGCCTAAATAAAGTTATTACCCTCAAAAACGTACTATTTCAACTCTAAAGTTGCTTATTTTATCCTCTTCCTTTTTAAGCTAATTCATTAATGTGGGGTGGAGCTCTTTTGGGACCTATTTAAGTAACTTTAAGAATTACTCTTTCTTCTTGCTTTAGTGGTATCTTTAATTAAACTTTTGCGTAAATGATTTTAACACGTCGATTATAGAAACTGCATTTGTATCTTGGGTAGTTGAGCCATTTTGTCATAATATTTGTCAGTGGCAGGAAATTCTCTCTATATACATAGGCTTTGATAGATTTGTTGGTGCATCTACTCAGCTTATTGTCTTCATTAGTCATAGCTATTACTCCTTAGGGAAAAGATTTGGATGGCTGTGAGTACAGTCCACTTGTATAACTTTTCACCCACCTGCAGACTGGGGGTGTATGCCCTGCTGAGTGAAAGGATTTCCTTCCCCAGATACAGAGATGCTTTGAAGTCTCAAAACAATGACTTTCATTGCTTTTTCCTTTACACTGTCGGTTCCGATAAATTGGTGATGAAAGTGTGCAGAAGCAGGAGCAGCAGCAGAGGGCTTTCAGTCTCTATCTTTGAACAAAGAGAAGCTTGGATCAAGTCTGATTTTTTGCGTTCAATTTAGCTTTCTGCAGTGGATTTAATGCAAAATGAAGCTGGCCTTGGAATAATACAATGGATTGAAAAGGCTAACTGAATTAGTGGGCTTAGAGGAATACATTTGTAAAGTGGCAGAAGTCCGTAGTCATAAAAAGGCTTCTTAAAATGGGATTTACTGGCTAATCGCACTGATATTTTAACATGTTGCCAGGCCTAAAAAATTAGCCATGTTTGTTTATTTTGGTAAAGACTTGCATTTCGACTGTCAGATGGCTATTGTATGAAGAGTTCCTTTTCTTAGAAGAATGAAATCATAACATCTGGATTGTTGAAAAATAATTTCTAGAATGAGTGATGCTTTTAAGAAATTAGCTTCGTAGATGGCTGATTAGTTTCCTCTGTTAGGACAATTTCATTCAGTTAAAATGGCATTCCCCCCCCCCACACACACACACACATAAACACACACACCAGCAAAATAGTTTTTATTCTAATTTCACACATTTGTATGAAGGAGAGGATCTTTCATTTTTGTTCATTCCCCCCCCCCTTTTTTTTTTTAGTAAGTGCAACAAAAAGTATAGCTGGATTTGAACACTTTCTTTAATGCTGCATGAAAAAAAGTCCATCTGTTCTCTTAGAGCTTTCAGCATTGACTTGGATTTATGTTTCTAATAAAACGCAGTTTACACATTTATAAATAGGCATTCTGTGTTTGTGGAAAAGGATAAACTGTTACCTTCCCTGGAGGATTCTGTATCCCAGGCCTCCTTGAGGCTAGAGAATAGGCCATTGGAGAACTCCCTCATTACCAATTGTCTCAATGCAGAGGAAGGGCAAAGTCTTGGTAGCTTTTGATAACCAGTTTCAGCATTCAGCAGGCTTAGCTATTAGTCATGCATCTTAGCCTTTCCCTATTTACTTTCAAAACACTTAATA
>NW_024096660.1:490000-497500 GCF_016545835.1 Crotalus tigris
GTCTTCATTTGGACTCTCTACCACTCCCAGCTGTTACTTGTTCAAAAAAGCTACTAATACAATTGGATGTGTATTGGTGGTAACACTGATATTTGAGTGTGGGGAAAATCACTTTTCTACAGCATCCTTTGAAATATTTTTCCTCTCTGGTTTATTCACCCAAGATGTGCATATACTTCTGTGTTGTTGTCTTGCCTAAATGTGATTCTTTGCCTACCAGATCTTATTCTGTTTTCTTTCCCTGTGATTATTTTTCTGCTGCCAACTGCTCTGCATTCACTGAATCGATCAAATGCCAGTTATCTTCTAGGTTGGATTTTAAATTATCAACTTCAAACTGTTTTTGTGACATTGTTTTCTGTTTTCTTTGTGACAAAAACTTTTGTGGTAAATCTTCTTTTACACATTTCCTGGATCACTTCAGCACTTCATGGCACCTTTTTGCCAGCAGTGCAAATGGTTCTGAATATATCAACTAAATAGTTTCCCACATAGTGGTATTTCTTTTAAAAAAACAGAGGTAGACAACGTCAGTAATAGGAATTTTTAATCCAAAGTTGCCTCCAGGGGGGAAGTGGACCAGTTTGAAAGATACAACTGAAAAATAAACTGATAGATCAGATTAAGCAGGATATGCTCAATCTACCTGCCCCAGTCAATTTGCTTAATGAATTCCAGAAGGTTGGGCGGATACATTGTATATTACCATCCTTAAGTACTCTCTGATCCTTGAGATAGCATGATCCCAGAATCCCGAGAGCACATGAGCTCAACCCTTTTCCAACCTCTCTCCTTGATCTTGTCAAATAACATGAGTCAGTTAGACCTTTGGGCATCTCTTTTTAAAATTAATTTGAGTGCCTCAAAAATATTTCTAAACAATACCATCAGTCCTAAAAATGTAAGAGTGATGGTAATTCTTGTTTACATAGTGCACAAGGGGAAAGCAGATAGAACATAGAATAACAGGGACCTTGGAGGTCTTCTAGTTCAACCTCCTGCTATACCATTCCAAACAAATGGCTGTCCAATCTCCTCTTGAAACCGTCCAGTGATGGAACACCCAGAACTTCTGAAGGCAAGCCATTCCACTGAATAATTGTTCTCGCTGTCAAGAAATTTCTTCCTAGTTCTAGGTTGGATCTCTCTTTGATGATCTTCCACCCATTACTTCTTGTCCTGCCCGCCGATGCTTCAGAGAATAGGTTGACCCCCTCTTCTCTGTGGCAGCCCGTTAAGTATTGGAAGAAAGCTATCATATGATCACTCTTCTCTTCGATCGGCTATACATACTTAATTCTCTGAACCATTCATGAGCTGGTTTAGCTCTAGGCCTCTTACCATTTTTGTTGCTCTTTTCTGCACTCTTTCTAGGGCCTTGGCATCTTTTTTTTTATCATGGTGACCAGAACTGGATGCAGTATCCCAAGTATGGTCTCACTAGTGCAATATAAAGAGGTACTATCATTTCACTAACTCTCTGTTGATGCAACCTAGGACTGCATTAGCTTTTTTGGCAGCTGCTGCACAGTGCTGGCTCATATTTAAGTGGTGGTCCACTAGAACACTTAGATCCCTTTCACAGTTACTACTGTTGAACTAGATACCACCTATCCTATACCTGTGCATTTCATTTTTCCGGCTTAGGTGCAGGATCTTACTTTTTCACCACTGAACTGCATCTTGTTGTATAGGCCCCAGTACTCAAGTCCGTCAAGATCTTTTTGAATATGTAGGCAATTCCCCCCAGCTTAGTTTCATCTGAAAATTTCCCTTTTATCCTCTGATCTAAATCATTTATGAAGATGTTGAAGAGTACTGGGCCTAAGACAGAGCCTTGAGCTACCCCACTGCATGCTTCCCTTCATATAGATGCAGCTCCATTGAGAACTACCCACTGAGTACAGTTGGTCAGCCAATTGGGAATCAATCTGGTGATGATGGTGTCTATCCCATATTTTTCTATCTTATTAAGAAGTAGGCTATGGTCTACTTTGTCAAATACCTTACTGAAATCTAAGTAAACTATGTCCACAGCATTTCCCCAGTCCACTAATTTAGTCAAAGAAAACAATAAGGTTTATCCAGCAGGATCTGTTTTTAACAAACCCATGTTGGCTTTTAGTAATCACTTTACTTGTTTCTAGTGCTTGCAAATTAGCTGCTTGATTATCTTTTATAGGATTTTGCCAGGTATTGATTTTGGGCTGATTGGTCCGTAATTTTCTGGATCCATTTTTGAAGATTGGAACCACATCAGCTCTTTTCTAATCTTCTGGCAGTTCCCTGGTGCTACAGGAGTTTTGAAAGAGATGGTCTGCATATTCTCGATATGACAATCAAGCATAAAGGAACATGTTTTCTCACCTGCACCTATTTTTTCTAACAATTTTTCATTATTCGGTTAAGTTGTTTTTTTTTTACCGTGGTTTTCAACTAGATCTAACACACTAAGAAATTTCTGATCCTTTTTCTTTAAGGTTTATAAGAGACATCAAGCTGTGATCTCTATTTTTTCCCATGCAATGGTCACTAACATAGTTTGAAAGTCGTGTTCTTTGAATAATTTGTGTATACCCTATCTCTCCAGTACAGCACATTTTTCATGATGTATGATTTCTGTCAGATCTATAATATATATTTCCCCCTTTAAGATATCTATTGTGAACCATAACAAGATTTTTTTTTGTTTATTAGGTCTTCCATTTCATTATTCTGACGTTCCCATGTTTCTCATTGGGACAACAAGGAATTCTATGTCCATAGCATCCAAAACAATTACAGTCCAAAGACAACAGAATCTATAAGTTTATTGGTCACATATTCTGGCCAATATCTTTTGTTCTTTCTACTTTTATCAGTTCTGTTTTAGTTTTGATCTAACAAAGGGACATTCCAAATTAAAGTTTCATGAAATATCTGTTTTAGCCAATTTTCATTTATTCTGCAGAAAACTCTCCTAGCTCCACTTTCATGTTGAAACCCAACAGCTTGTGAAAGGAGACTAAAACATTAACTTCTTTCTCCAGCATGATGAGTGTAGAATCCACTGGATGGGTAATTTCAGCCTTCCTGCTCAGAAGAGACTAGGTCAGAACTTTGGCCATGCCTCCCTCTGGGTGTGTCCTCCCAGTTTTGACTTAGTCTCGGGCTCAGTTGGGCGCAGATTTTTCGGTTCCCTTAGTCAGGCTAGGTTAATTGACTTTAATATTCTCTTATTGGAATTTAATCTATTTTAAATTGTAATTAGCTTATTCAATTCGTATTTTATTCAAAATTGGAACTAAATTTGGCGCTAATTGAACGCTGAAATTCACAATAGGGCCTTCTGGCTTCGAGCCACAGGCTCCTCTGCAGAGGGCTGCAACAGTTTCTTTCTGGCTGAGGACTCAGCTCTCAAGCAGCGTAATAGTGGGGCTGCAGATCGGCAGATCAGCTGGATTTCGGCGATCGGAGTCCCTAGGGACTGAAACGGTTCAGCGGCTTCCCTTTCAGCTTCGGCGACACGAGGCTTCTCTCGGACCCTGAGATTGCATCGCAGTGGAGGCAGCGCGCTTAACCGCAAGTTTAGGGGAAATAGCTTATTCATTCTATCTGGCTCTGGGATCAGCTTCTGGTAGGGGATTTGTTTTCCCTCATTTCCCCTTCTGTATTGAGTACTTGTCCTCCTTGGGAGGCTCTAAAAGGGGCGTGGTCGCCATCTTAACCATGTGTTGGGCAGGCGGTCGCCATTTTGAAGCCAGCAGAAACAATGGCCGCCATTTTGGGTGTGGCCTGGACGGTCGCCATTTTGAGTGGGGCTTTTGAACAGGGAAGCCATCTTGGACAACCTCAGTGTGCCTTACACGGCACGGAGGCCTGATCCTTCTCTTTGCGGGCCTGACTTGTCAGTCCTCTTTTGGGGGAAGTTATACAGGGCTGATTTCAGACCCGTATTGTGGGTCATTGGGATTCTACCTACCTATTGTGCTTCAGCATATTTCCAGTTGATCCTTGGGGTGAGTTGAGCGAAGGGGCATTATTTAATCTACCTATTGCAATTAGTGCGTGACATTTGTCACAGGCCTAGACAGGCAGTTCTAGGAAACTGTCTGGCTGTCCCTTGCCATTGCTTTTGTGCAGAGCGAGGATCAGTTTTCCATCTCTGTCAACCAGATCTGCTTCGCTGGTCTCCCACCACCATCTGGATATTTCCTACTTGGATTATCTGGATCGCAATGGTGGACAGTTCTTCGCCTCAGGCATCACTTCGGGTGTTTCCGAGACCTCTTCCCAACTGGGGGAGGAAGAGTCTATTGACCTGGAGATAGCTGATATGCCCATGTCAGAGGATGAGGAGGCAGCGCCCGAACAGGCGCCAACTTCGGGACTTTTTGACCCTTCTCTCTTCAGGTCTTTACTGTTAAAGGCCATTACCACCATCAACCTTACTTTGGTACAGGAGGAGAAGCCTTCTACCTCCACCAGTCAGGAGTCTAACCATCTGTTCGCGGAACAGGTGGTGGAAGACAAGCAGATTCCTTGTCCACAGGTTTTCCATACCACAGTGGCGAAACAGTGGTCTTTCCTGGCCACTCCTCCTTCTCTTAACAGTTCAGAGAAGAAACTGTTCAATGTTTCTTCTTCGTTTGCTTCCCTCTTGGAAGTACCTTCTGTTGACACCCCCCTGACTTCTCTGTTTTCCACAGCTGATATTCCAGGGGATATGGCTGAGGCATTGAAAGAGGAGGACAAGAAGTTTGAACTCTCTCTCCGTCGCACGCATCTGGCTTCAGCATGGGCAATCAAGGCCGCAACTTCATCCTCTTTCTTTGCCAGGGCATCGATCATGTGGCTTTGCAAGCTACAGACAATCATTCCTCCAGGCCAGGTTCGAACACACCAAACACTAGGCAAGCTCGTGATTGCCTCAGAGTACGTGGCAGATGCTTCTCTTCATTCGACCAGGTACTCTGCCAGATCCATTGCAGCCACGGTGGCCTCTCGTAGACTGTTATGGCTGAAACAATGGAGAACGGATTTGAATTCAAAGTGGTGTTTGTCCACGTCTAAATATAGTGGTACACAGTTGTTTGGCCCAATCCTGGAACCTCACATTATTGAGGGCAGGGATAAACACAAGATCCTGGCTCATCCCTCCAAATGGTCTGATAGGTGGCCCCAACAGGAGTTTCGTAGGCAACCCTTCCGTCCCAGCAGCTCCTGGGAGTGGAGACAGCCATTTTGGGCAGGGCAGTCCTGGGATTGGTCAAGAGGCTTGCGATCCTTCTCCCCCAGGCAGGATCGTCCGCAGGACCGCCAAAACATGGGAGCCAGGGGACAGTTCCAGGCCAAATGTCCCTTTCGGGGATTGGGGGGCCGCCCGTACAGGCGGTCCAAGTGATGCCAGGGAGGACTCTCCCATTGGGGGTTGTCTGGCACTGTTCAGCGACATTTGGGAAGCGACCACCACCAACTCTTGGGTAAGGGAGACCGTCAAATACAGTCTTATCCTAGAGTTCTACTCCCCCCCTCCAGACCGATTCATACGGTGTCCAGTGTCAAGAAACACAAACAAACCAAAAGTGGTAGCCACGGCCATCTCTCATCTGTTAGAAATCCAGGCCATAGAACAAGTACCACGGGATCAAGAAGGAAAGGGATTTTACTCCATTCTGTTTATGGTCCCAAAAGCCTCAGGAGGATGGAGGGCGATACTGGACTTAAAGGGTCTAAATTACTTCTTGACCTACAGGAGGTTCAAGATGCAGACCCTAAAGTCCATTCTCACCAGCATCAGAAAAGGGGATTTCCTCTCCTCCATAGACCTCACAGAGGCATACCTACACATTCCCATACTCCCAGAACACCGCAAGTTTCTCCGGTTTTGTCACGCGCACCAACATTACCAATACAGAGCCCTTCCCTTCGGTCTTTCTTCTGCCCCAAGGGTTTTCACAAAGATCTTGGCAGTCTTGGTGGTTCACCTCAGGTTGATGTCGGTGCGCGTGCAATGCTACCTAGACGACATTCTAGTTCAGTCCAGTTCCCTTCAGTCAGCACAGTCAGACCTGCAGATCACGATACGGACTCTTCAAGCTCACAGGTTCTCCGTGAACTTCAAGAAGAGCCACATGATCCCCACAAAGCACCTCCTACATCTTGGGGCGATCATAGATTTGAGCTTTGCAAGGTTTATCTTTCCCAGGAACGTCGGGTCAGCATCCGGTATATCAGGTTCGGAAGGACAAGACAGTGCCCCTGGTACAGCTGTCCCAGCTCCTGGGAAAGATGGTTTCTTGCATGGGGATCATCCCGTGGGCCAGGCTTCACTCAAGACGCTTCCAATGGTTCCTTCTTCCCTTCCAGAAACAGAACTTCAGTTCCTCCAACAGAAGGGTCAGAGTTCCCCACCACACCTTGTTATCCCTCTTATAGTGGACTTCCTCCCCGATGTCCAAGGGGACCATCTTCAAGAAACCCCTCAGGCTCACCTTGACCACAGACGCCAGTCTGTTCAGTTGGGGTGCTCATCTTCAGACTCATCTGGCACAGGGACAATGGTCCCGGTCGGATCTAGTTCACAATATAAATTGGCTCGAACTCAGGGCCATACATCTAGCACTCCAAAAGTTCTCATCCCTAGTGGCGGGGCAACACGTCCTGAGCCTGACGGACAACGTGGCAGCCAAGGCTCACATCAACAAGCAGGGAGGGACCCGGTCCTGGTCACTCATGCAGGAGGCCTTGGATCTAGATCTGTGGGCGGAGTCCCACTTGGCGTCCAACAGGGCGGAACACATTTTGGGGGAGGCAAATCAACAAGCAGACTCCCTGAGCAGGGCCACGGTGGACCAGTCAGAGTGGCGACTGGACCCGGCTCTGTTCAGGGACATCTCATTAAAGTTCGGTCGTCCTCACTTGGATCTCTTTGCCTCCCCATCGAACACTCAACTTCCCAGGTTCTTCTCTAGGTTCCCGACATGGGGAGCGGAGGGAACAGATGCCCTCCGGTGCTAGTGGCCGGGGGGGTCTACTTTATGCCTTTCCTCCCCTTCCGTTGTTACAGGCAACCATCCACAAGCTGATTCAGCAAAGGGCAGAGGTAATCTTGATTGCTCCACATTGGCCAAGGTGTCCGTGGTTTGCCGACCTTGTGGATCTCTCGCTTTCACCACCATGGAGGATTCCCCCGGAGCGAGTGGCTCTCAGCCAAGGGAACCTTCAGCACCCAGATCCACAGTGGCTCCAGTTGGCTGCATGGCACTTGAGCGGGAAAGTTTAGCTGGGCAATCCTATTCATCCGGGGTGATCTCGATGATTCAAGCCTCGAGACGCCCCTCAACAAATAGGATTTATGACGCCACATGGAGAAACTTCTGCATGTGGTGCACCAAACAAAACCTCAACCCGCTCTCAGTTACGATTCCCAATATTTTGGATTATCTGTTGGAAGGTTTGAACAAGGGCTTATTACCTAGTACCATTCGCAGGCAGATCGCAGCCCTTTCAACAGTCCTC